>NC_056721.1:12215999-12253499 GCF_018831695.1 Puntigrus tetrazona | reverse complement strand
GCACAGACGTTTGTTTTATCCGCAAGACAGCATTTCTCATGCTCTTTCTCTTTTTTATGTTGCATAGAGAGCAGGATTTCCCTCAAATATGTATTAGGGTAGGTTCATTCATTAATAACCTATATGCAAGTATAAACACACACACACACACACACACACCATTTACATACCAGTACCAAATCCTTGTTTAGCCACAAAAAAAAAAAAAATTTACAAACTTTAAAACCGATGACAACTTGCCCTAACCTGCAAATGATCCTTTATTTTATCTTTTTGGCCAACAGCTAAAGTTAAAATATGATGATTCTGTAACTTTAGTTATTTAGTTAGTCATTTGTGTTATACCAAACTAAATTCCAGATTATTTCCTTCAACTACAAGCAGTCATGCTGTGTGGGCCTGAGACCAGTGCTGGAGAAAACACACGGCTACACACAAAAACCAGCCCCGGTTGGTCCTGCTTTCTGTGTCTGTGGTGTACACTCAGTGAGACGTTTTCCAAAAGCACTGATTAGATTGTAGAATCATAGCTTGTCGGTGACTTACCTGAAATCCACGCCGGTGTTAGCACACTTAAACGTGCACTCGGTTGTTTTTATGTACCGGCACGGCACCTGTTGCGGTGTAGAGCATGCTATAAACGCTAAAATATGAACCACGTACTTTATAATTAATATTAAATGCATAAAATAGAGTAGAATTAACATTTTAAACGATAACTAACAATAAAGCTATAGAATAGACCACTGTTTTGTGTGGACCTAGGTGCAAAATAAAGAAATGGTAGAAACAGGCTCTAAATGTTTTGTCACGTGACAAAAGGACTTTTCTGCACAGATCATGGTGTAACAAGAGATGGCGCTCTTCGCCGGTTTCAATTAAGACACCCGGAAATCAAAACCCTTTATTAGTAGTTATAAGCTGTAGATGGCGCTTTAAACGTGCTTTAAATGGCTTAACGTTTACTTGTCATGTTCACATTTGAGTTAACTTAAACGTGGACTGTTGCAGCTAATTAACAGCAAAAGTCATGCACATCCAGATTTTTTTTCTTTCTTTGGTAGTTACGTGGCCTGACAGTCACATTAAGGGAAATGATGCTTATTGGAGAAACCACAGACGCCAGCGGTGACTCACTGATGGCAGCTTACTTCAGAAATATTCCACTTTCCTGTAACATTTCACACATTGATGTGGACGTCTTTTAAAGGAAGTGACTCAGGCTTTACTTTCAAAAGCTTAACGGTCTTCTCACTATCAAAGCATTGAGCAAACAGCACAGAGATAAAGATACAGCATTCACAATAAAGCCGATAGCACCTTTCTGCATTTCCTCTATACAGATTAGCCACACTTGAACAGACTGGCTTGAACTGAAAAAAAGTGAATCATCCGCTGATCATACATGCATGTATATCTAGAGCCGTTATATTGGTTTGTCCTTTGATCGCAGTTCATTTAAAATACCTCCAGGATATAATAAATTCAACAAAGTGCAATTAAAACAATTAAAGAAATGAGTTTATAAATAAGTTACTTTATTTAAATAGTCTGGTGTGAAAAACTACACCAATACTGTACATTTTAGAAGTGCATGTTTCCTCAGCAGATGAAACAAAGTCAGTTAACGTTAGCCTTCACACAGAAAATAACCAAGTCATTTTGTTGTACGGACAAAACATACGTAGCTGAAAACGTAAACAGTTACTGGTCTGATAATGTCAAGATTATAAAAGGTCTAATCACAATAAAAACAGCAACAAGTCTGGTCAACGTTTGGTAAGAAACACATGAAACAAGGCCAGGACTAGTTAAGGGCTTCAATATATTCATGGTAAACAGTATTATAAATAAAAAAAGACTACCCATTTACAGTGTCCTGCATTTTGACACCAAACAGCAGGGCAGTGGCATGTTGACCCTTGTAACAGACGTGACCCAAAAAAAAAAAAAAAAAAAAAAAGCTTCAGCACAAGTAAATCTGTTTGTACTATAAGCATCATCCTCTTAAAATCAAATGATAAATGTATTTAATTCCGTCTGAATGGACACTAGTTGGAATACTAACCCCTGTGTCCTGATGTTTCCATTTATGCCACTACACTAGTACAGAGTCTTTTTGATCCTTCTTCTCACGTGTGTAAATCATATCTAGCCCTCGACTAATAAAAACAGTTGGCAGCTCTTGATTACCAGGAATTCAGTGCTATTGCTAATACTAATCTTTTCATTTTTAAGCAACATATAAATTTGTACTGTTGGTGTACAATTTAAAGGGGAAAAAACAAATAAAAAACAATACATGCAACTTTACCATTCCACGTTACAGAGAAAAAGATATTACCAGCTTATACTCTGGTTACACAGTGTTAACAGTGTAACAGTTAATCCTATTCCTTCATTCAAGGATACTGTACACTAATTCAATAATACAGCAAGGAAATAGTATAACAAAGAACATGGACATCAATAAATAGGGTGGCACGATTCATAGGAAACAACCCAATTGTGATTTAAAATGCAATTTAAAATATTTTTCCAGGTTTGATGTGCTTATTACAATAATAATAATACAAGCAAAATAAGCATTGCTATTGTAATAGTTCAATGTAATGTAATACAATGTAAATGTATTTATTACTAATAGTCTTATTTTACAGAACCGTACATATTTATGGCTTCATTTATGCCTCCATTTCTTCTTTAACCACGGATCATAGATCTACCATAGACTTTAATTTGGCAGAGAAACACAGGGAGACTGTGAGACCTTTTGTTCAAGTCAAAATCCCAACTTCAGTTTCACTTTGATTAATCATGCATCCCTCCCAACAAAGGGCACTTTCAGAGCCGCCCTTTAGTTTCCAGCAGTGGTAAACCAATTCATTTTGTTTTTCTTTGTGTGAAGTCCAAATACATAATTATCCAATTCTTAAACAGACCAGTAAATGCGTAACACTGAAGAATCAGTTCAGTCGAACTTTAAACAAGCAAAACAACCAACCACTCAAATCACTATGAGTCGGATTCTTTGAAAAACCTCTCAAATTTGTCCAAGTAGCCAGGCCGATGAGGGAGGAGGAAGTAATGGGTGCTGCTGACTTTCTTTCCATCTTCCATGATGGGCAGAATACAGGGGCTCCGGGGAGCCGGCGGGCCCTCGCAGCTCTGCTTGTGTTGAGCCTTACTGACATACTCCGGATAAGGAGCAAAGCTCTGAGTAGGAGGCATCACCCCATTGATGTAAATTGGGAGGCTTTTTGGACTGACGGCTCTCGGTATGACCTGAGGAATGGGCTCCCTTGGCGGCACTTTAGGAGGTTTGTCTGCATCACAGTCATCGATTGACAGCCGCCTGTCGTCCGCGCTTTCACTGAAGCGAGAACGGATTGGGACGCGGGGCGGGACTTCGGGTTTCTCCTGCGGGTGGCTGTGGGAAGAATGATGAAGGCCAGTCGGTCTGAAGTTGGCGGCTTTAAAGGATCCGGCGGGGCCAGAATATGAGCGGTGTAGCCGGCGTTTGGGTCCGTCTTGGTTATGTGTAACTGTGTGCTCCCATTGATGTCCTTCGTGATACGCAAAGTTTACCTGACCGTTTCCCGGAAAACTGCGCCTCCCCGACAAGCCGTACTGGAAGGAAGGGGTTTTAGGCACCAGATATTGGGTCTCAGAGGTGCTGGAGAAAAACTCCACCTCGTCATCTTCGGTTTCATCAGAGGATAAATCGCCTATGTCCGGGAGGGGTGGGAGGGGCTTGGTTGTTCTCCTGGGCGAACAAGGGGGTATGTGTTCATAAACAGACAGTTTCTGTAAGGACGGAACCACCTGGTCTCCCGCAGGTGGGTGGCACTGAGAGGAAAACAGCAGCTGTGTAGGATTGGGAGTCTTGGGAGACAGACATGGCGAACAGGAGCCAGGCGTCTTTCCTGTGAAGTAAAACACAGAGGAAAAAATAAATAAATTAAAAATGAGGATTTGAGCGCAATAACACCTCATTTAGTTTTTTTTCCCTAAGGGTGCATCTCTTAAAACAGCGTTAGCCTCAACACGGCACGTTTATCAAAGGATTCACTTATCAGCAGAGCAAGTGACAATCGTACAACTTCCTATAACCTTCTGTGCTTCCTGAGAAACATCCGCAGCAGGCTTCGAGAACAGAGGGTGACCAGATTGTGATATGGTTGCTAAAAATTTAAAATCAAGCACTCGCTTACTTTCAAAGCCCACGTTTGCAGAGTTTTGCTGATACATTCTCAAGCTGTGGTCCATGGACTCCGAACCAAATCCGAAAAACAGCCTACAACAGACAAAAATGGAAGGTGTCAAGTCTGGTGATCGGAGAAGTAGATCTCTCAATATGTAACGCAGCCAGCTGAGCTGAAGACTGCAGCTCACACTCACTTATCCATGGTGTCGTGGTCATGGTGCTGATCCCAGTACGGCTGGGCTGAGGCCATAATGTAAAAGAGAGTGGGGACTAGTCCAGGCCTGTGGGGTTCTCCATCTTTCTTGAACCTGCAGAACTCATAATCCAGGAATGGGTAACCAAGTCAGGCCTTTTGCTCCACTTTTCCAACAGCAATGTGGAAAAAAAAAAAAAACTGCATAAAAGAAGAGAAAATTGTTTGAGTATCTTGTCAAAAAATGTATCATCAAAAACACCTGAGCATGCCCATCAATGTCTTCAGGATCATTACAAAAATCACAGATAGGCCAGTTTGGTCAGGGCACGATTTATGAAACTAAATTGATTAAAAGCGACAGGATGACGTTACAAAAGATTTACATTTCAACGATATAAGACATGAAACACTTGAGTTTATGCACTTTCTGTACTATAATTGGCAAGTCCAGCCTTGATTTTCTGGTAGCTTTGTTTTAGTTTGAATTCTTCTGCTCTTTATAATGTACATGATTTAATAAATAAAATCTTGAATATATATATATATATATATATATATATATATATATATATATATATATATATATATATATATATATATATATATATATATATATATATATATATATATATATATATATATAAATATATATATATATAAGACCAAATTAAAAAAAAAAAAAAAAAATTCTAATTACATCTAAAAATATTTGAATTTCATTTTATGAGCCTAAATATACAAATATCACCAACTAAAACATTAAGCATCAACAAAAAAATTTCCAAACTGGTTTTAAAAAAAATGTTTTAGAGCAGCAAATCAAAAAAATTACATTACACTATTTATAAAGCAACGAATGCCCCAAATAAAATCTATATTACCCATTAAAAAAGGACAAAAATATTACATTATTACATAAAAAAAAAAAAATTCTTTGAAGAAATGGGTTGCCTTACAAAAGCCACACGTGTTTTAATGCAGTTTTTCCATTGTTATATATGTGCAGGGAAAAATAACAAACAGCTCAGCTATGAAACTGCGGTGATGCAACATCAGTTCCTTAAGACATTACACCAAAACACAATAAAGCATCTGTGCTAGAAAACAAAACCATTCAGTGAGAAATGTGCTGGAATGCCTGGGCGCAAGTCAGAATATAATCAATGAAATACCCATGCAGGCTCCATTATGCAACTTATCACATGCTCGGCCTCTGCTTTGCCTCAGTCAGAACCGTGAAAGGCAGAAACTAACAATCGTCAATTCTCCCAGTAAAGACCTCCATGCAGATGCGACGCTAAAGGATAAATGGTTCTTTGTGCGTTTGCGTTGGGGAGAGTGCCTGTGCATTTTCAACATCAGTCAGCTCTTATCCTGAGGTTAAAGCCCTGCCATAAAGGCATGAAAGAGGTGTGAGGTGGGACGTCACCAGAGGGGCCTGGGACAGCAGCCAAAGACGACGTGCTGATCCACTATTCAGAGGAACAAGCATCTACTATGCCAAACAGCACAGTGGGGCAAATAATGCATCAAAACCTAACACCACGTAAGAACACAAAAATAAGTTTTCACTATAAATCTCCACAGAACTTGGACAGGAAATAAATGAATTCACACAAGCATGTTCAACCTTGCTAGCAATTTGGCACTAGAAGTTTAGCTATTGTCATAGCATATAAACATTCATAATTAGTTTTAAGTCTACTCGCAGTGCATGAAAGACCAAAGTAAACAATAAATAAGAGCAAAAAAAGGGCCAAAGCCATCTTTTTGCTCCGGTATATTTGGTATATTTTGTTGGTGAATCATAAAAGTTAAATTTTAGTTGCCCTAAGACAAAAATGGGTATTGTTTTTGGTTTTCGTTATGATTACTGTGTGTGTGTGTGTGTATATATATATATATATATATATATATATATATATATATATATATATATATACACAATTTTAAAAGTGTGTGTATACACACACATTTTCTCTCTTATTTTAATACGTCACTGTACCTCACCCTAGTTAATTCTTTCTCCTAATGATATAATTACATAATAATATATGCAATAATATTAACGCCCATTAGACACTCCCACTTAACTAAAGAGATTTCAGTCCCCTCTAAATCAGCAGGCATACGTGACAGACTGTAAACAAGAAAGATGAACACCTAAACACAAAACGGAATCATACAGTGGGCACACTGATTAGACCTACAGCTAGTTATGAACGTTGGCATGCGATGATAATTGATACTTCGTCTGTGCATTGCTGGCGAGGCTCCACATGAAAGTAGACTTAAAGAACAGGTAAAAGAAAAGCAGCATCCACTCGCGCTGAATCCATAACAGAAGACGTGCATAAATCCATAAAGCTGTGGTCAATGATAAACTAGGTTACTACTACACAGGACATATCGTACTCGACTGCTTGCTGTCTTGTAAACAGTTCCTTGGAGTGACGTAGGGCGGCTTGTAAAGTACGAAATTGCAGAGGGAATATAAAGATCCTTCTGATATGTGGACAGGTTTTCTACATCTATTTCAACACACACCCATTGACAAACCCTTTCTGACTCAGGTGCGACTCACCTCGCGCTACGTTCCAGTCCAAAGAACGGCCATAACAGTAGTTGCACATAAACTGTGAATTGCACTGAACATTTCGACATATTCATCTGTGTGAAAATATAACACGGGCGACTTTAACACATTTAAAGCTACTTACGGGTTAAATGTCTCGCTGGGCTGTGTTTACAGGGGCCCTCTTATATCCAGTGCGACTCAGACGAGTGCTGCGAGTAATCCCGGAGTACCGTCTTAAAAATTTCACGAAGATAAATTAAACAAAACGCACGTGTAGTGATATTCTGCCGGTCAACTTGCCGCTTTCATCACGGAAAGCTGCGAGCTAGAAACTATTTATAAGGGCTGTCGACGTCACACCATAGGCGCCGCCCACTGTCTTAAAGGCGCCGTTTTGTGCGACCTTATATGGCTTGTGACAAACAGCACGTTTTGAGTTCATATGTATTGAATTATTTGACGTAAAAGCAGCACGTTTCCTGTAATAACAAAATGGTACAAATTTAAATTCAAATTGTTATTGTTATAATCTATAAGCTAGCAATGAAGTCATATTCATGTTCTGTTGCATGTTTTGGAGGCTCAAATCCATTGTTGCCATGTCCATTTATTACAATCGGCACATTTCTTTTAGGTTATTTTCTCCATTCTGTCACCAGTGGATTTTGGGTTACTCTCACCTGTCACCTTTGGCTTGCTTAGTTAATTTTTGACACTTAATTTTTTGCAATATATTTGAGTGCACATACACCATTGGATGTGAAACTGAACTGAGCTGGATGGTGACGCTACTAAACCAAAGATGAACTGACTTTAAAATTACTCTTTAATGTTGCCCTATTTTTAGAGTTTGACTTTTTTGTGGGATTATAAACATAAATCTGTGTGAATTTTGCAGTTTATAGAATAAATCAGAACAATTATATTAAGAAATGTATTACTTTTTATAAGGTCGATTCTTAAAGGATTAAAGTTCTGTACAGGGCCAATCGATTGTTATTCTAGAAAGACCTGGCAACACTGCTGTTTCCACTGCACAGGGAGTTACACGTGGGCATGTCTAGCTGTCATAGCATGTGGGCGTAGAAAGTGGGAGTGTGAGGGTGGAGTTTTCTGTGGAGGCTGATCGTTTCCGCTGGATCTTTCTTCCATATGGAGATGTGTGGTCTCGAATCACTGCTCTAGAACGCAAACAACTCTGAGGCTGTTACAGAAAAGGGTTTTACTAACGTGTAATGAATCACGTCCACTCCGGTCACAGAAGACGGCTTCGCATAATCCATTAATAAGACTGAATAAAACCTTCGGACTCAGACACGCATTTCATTCACTCCTAAGAGTGGATGAATAAATCACTCTTGACGAATCACATATGGGAAACAGGGTCACAATCAAATACAGCACGCTAACTTAACAAATGAATGTCTGAACTATAAATCATTGTGGAAAAACAGCCCGCTCGGCAGCATGTTGATGTGCTGTTTGTGTGATGATTGTTGAGAGAGGCTGGAAGCCACAGGGGCACTGAACTCCCAAGGAGAGGGTCAGTTCATTTCCTGTCCCTGTCCCACGCAGCTGCTGATGCCATGCATCCCATGTGAACAACGTCCTTAGATAACTATATCAAAGTTGACCCACAATTCCTCAAGGAATTTCAGAGCATTTCTGTGTAATCATTTGAGCTCAAAGATGTATATATGAATGCTAACACGTTGCCTTTTTAGGGTAGGAACTAGTTTATAAATAAAACTAGTAAGGAAGGTCACAAAAACCTATAAAAAATCTTGCCTGCTAAAAAAAATAAGTAAATAAAAAGTTTAGTCATTCTGATGTGTGATTTATTATATTCTTAATGCTTCTTTTTCAGTTTTTTTTTTCTGTTTTCTCATTTAAATTCAATTTTTAGCAATTTTGCTATCTGCTTTTGTCATTTCGTATTTTTAATTCAATCACTTCAGCCATTTCAGTACGTGAACTTATTTTCAGTCACTTGCCAAGGAAACATTTCAAATTTTTGTCCATCTGAAATATACATTTCTGTTAGCAATAATAGCACTGGTTGTAATGCATTGTATATGCAGTCACATGATATAACTACCGTGAGCCCCATCCAGCATCGTAGCCTTGAGATTTAACCAGTTTCCTGTGAAAGCCGTGAACAATAAGCACACCGTGGGTCTTATAACAGCCCCAAAACCATTCTTGAGAAAGAGCTTATCTGGAATATTGGGCCTTTCTGGGAATGATCTGTGGGTGTGTGGTCAAAATGAAGTGCTCCCATGCAGGTAGGCGAACACAGTGCAGAGCGATTTCTGAAAACCGCAAATGATTTCCACAGAAACTGTGCATCCGAACGCTATCTCCTGATGCAAATTCATCCCAACGCCAAATTAACCCGTGCAACGGCTATTTTAGTCATGCTTATCTGAAGCGCAGAGCATGGAGGAATTACGTGCCATAAACTCTCTCAGTGCATGTTTTGTCAATTCACCGAGTGCTTCCCTTGACGTACGCGTACATTTTTCACTCTCCGTTCTGGATGTTCCGCCCGAGTTCTCCACAACATGAATGATGGCAGGCTGAGAATCCTAGAGTTCACTGGAGAGCAATAGGGGAAGGAACAAGCAGGTGACTGATCGTATGTCCTGATTACGTGCTCCAGAGACGCTCTTTATCTCTAGAGGCAGTTGAAGAAAACAACTGAATGGAAATGACATTACAGCATGGGAGGAGAGCGCCGCTTAAAAACATTCACGTACTAAATCGCTAAAAATCGTCTATTATAAAACAATAAAGTTCTTATCGGAACACTTCAATCTCATCTCTGGATACGAGACGTGCAAAATAAAAACGTTACTGCTGTTTCCGTGCACATTTTAGGAGTTGATTGCAGGAGATAGTCTGTAACTATTACTTTTACCGCTTTTACGCGATTGACCTGGGTTAGTTTATAGGTGGAGGAACCTGATAGGGCTGTCGAGTAGCTTTCTCTGTTGTTGTTTTAATGGGTCATGGTGGCTCAGATCACCCACTGCATTTTTTCTTATGAGTAAGTCTCTTTGTAAGCAAGCGCTGCAGCGAGCTTCACGCGATAGGCGGGGTCATGCAAACACACTGCTCGCCCCTGTCACTCCATAGCACCGCTCTATCAATATAAACAATCTATTCAAACAGATCAAATAGATGAGAGGTTCGAGAATGCCGTTAGATGACCTTATATCAGAATGGGATCGTATGCATGAATGTTTTTATACACGCGGACGGATGTTCAGTACGGTTTTTATCCAGAGAAATTAAAACGTTTCACAGTTTCCACAAAAAAATTAAGCGGCACAACTGTTTTCAACACTGATAATAATAAGAAATGTCTGTTGATCGGCATATTTGAAATCAAGATATTCAACTGATTTCTGAAGGATCAAGCGCACACAGAAAGCTCTTTAAAAATATAGTCTAATAAAAAAATTGCCATGTTGAACCATATTTAGAATTATGTATTGCGTTGTGTTGTTTTTTTTTTTTACGGTTGAAGGAAATTGAACAGAAAACGTAGTGGTAATTTAACTGGTAAAGCTATCCCTTTAATCAATAAAAAAGCGGCAAAAAGAAAATGCTGTCAGAAAGTGTTACTCATTGTTATTTCATGCATGATGACAACAGCCATGCTTTCAGGATATGTCATAAGGCAAATTATACCAAAGTTGAAAATACTCCCCAAGGTTGATTTGGAAATATTTGCATTTCATCATGTTCTGTGTATTGAACAAAGGTTGCTGGGATGCGTCGGGCTGCCACATGCATGCCACTCGAAACTCCAGCGACGTAGAAAAACGGCCTGTTAACATATGAAAACATATTGCTAGGCTTCTAATATTTAATGGATGGGAAGTTTAAACCCGCACAGGACTTTCTTCAATAAATCAGCAGGTTTACCGGAGGGGAGGATTAATTTCCTCCGTCTCTGAGTCACTTTAATGTGACCTTGAGTGGCGAGAGCAGCTGCATGACAGTAAGTGCGGCACTATCAAGCATGACAAGCGGGACCAAAGAGCAAACGGAAGTATAGATGTGTATTTTTATACCGAAGCAGCTGCTCGTACAAAAAAGCGGTTGTATTATACAGATAACAAAAACTTGAGGCAAAATGCTTATCTATTCTGCTTTTCATTCAAGTACTTCAGCTTACAAAATCACAACGGCCACTCTCAAGAGGAGTCTGGGACAAACACACACACACAAACACTGAGCTCCAGTCACACAAATACAAGGGCATCCATTCTCAAGTCACGCACACTTTCCCAGGACGCTGAGGGAACTCAGACAAAGGGAGTCTTTTAATTGAATAAGTGTGCTAGGAAGTAGCAAATGATTTGAGGACAAAAAACAAATGATTTCATGGTAACAGAAACTATGAAAGGCCATTTAGGCCGGATCGTAGAAAAGAAAGAGGTAATTACTGCTGTTTGCCTGGGATACGGCAATAGAAGGACGGGTCACTCAATTACCCATGGTTCCAGGCAACAGAAAGGGCATGAGGTTTGCTCACCCAGAGGGGCGGCTTCCGCAGAGCATTGTGAAGAAAGGACCAGCACATTAATCTCCTTTTTTTCTCTTTAGGCTGGGCTCCAAAGACTCAGAGAGGAATACAAAAGAGTCTGAGAGAGAACAAACTTCCATGGATCATTTTAAGGAATGAGGGATGTGTTTTGACTGCTAACAAACACAAAAATTATAGTTAAAACAGTATCCTTATTCAGAAAACAACAACATCTCTGATCAACTTTGTTCGTTCAAGCACATTTGCATTAGTACCAAGGCATCATCGTGTCACCACTGTATTGAAAAGAGTGTGCAAATAAATATCACAAAAATAAATAAATAAATAAAATGAAACAAAATAAAATACATGCAATTGGAAAAAAAAAATACAAATTTTAAAAATATGCACTATTTTTAATACCATTAAAAATAAATAAATTAAAACAAAATCAAATATAACATAAAAAAAAAAAAAAATATATATATATATATATATATATATATATATATATATATATATATATATATATATATATATAAATATAAACACATGAGGACATGTTTATCAATTAAAATGACATGATCCCGATAATGGTATTATATTGTATTATTTGACAGATATAGAGATGGAATTTCTGTAAAACAGAAATTTGTACACATTAAAGCAGCATATTTGCATGATTTCTGAAGGATCACGTAGCACTGAGGTCTGCAGTATTATGCTGATATTTCAGATTTAACATTTTCATGCAGATATTTTGGTTGGCTTGCCAACATACTGATCTGCTATTTACACTACTTATTATTCTTATTAGACCAAAATTTTGGAATAGTACTCTTTTCTTTTAATTTAAATTGTAAAATTCTCTTTTTAAATTGTAAAAATATTTCACAGTAATACTTTATTTTGACATTTTCAGCTAAATGCAACCCTGGAGAGTCAAAAAAATCATGCTGACCACACTGTTACGCTAATGTCAGATCATTCTTGCTGAAGGCCAGAAGAGATTAAAAAAAGTGAGAGGGAGTAACAAGTCATGTGCGGACAGGAGTATCCGGTTGTAAACACGGAAGCGGTCTGTCTATTCAGACCTACAGATTTCCTCTGAGGTCCCAGCCAGGAACTTGTTTTGGAATCCGGGAGTCTGCTGCTGCCTCCGCGTTTTTCAGCCGGCACTCACCTCACAAGCTACATCCTGTGACTCACGCACCGAGTCATGTTGAGCAGTTACAGTTCCTGGCCTGGCTTTTTCCTGATTCCATCAGAGTGACCTACATACATCAAAAGAATGGATTCTGAACGTCATTCGCCGTCGTTCAGGATGCCACTCAAAAGACTTTTTCCTTGATGTTCCTGTGACTTACTGTTCACCAAACCTAACCTTTCTAACTCCCACTCGCCAAGTTTTCCAAAAACACACACTGCTTCTTCCCCCAAACTGACCACAAAGAAAAACAATCCTTCTGGACAGATAGTTAGAGAAACCATGATAACAACCGATTTATCCAAGAGTGGGTTATTCGACAGTTTAAGTAGAATTCCTCAACAAAGTGCAGTTTTAAATGACTTTTGCATCAGATGCGAACCCTGACGACACGAATATCCATAGAGCTTTTATCATTAAACAAATTACAGAGAGGAAACTTCCACAGGTGTGCAACTTTTATAGCCGTGCGTCCTAATGACATCACTAAACCTAGATAACTAACTAAGCAAATCACACAGCCCTATAAGAATGCGATTGTACTTCCAAAGAATAAAAAGCCTGCCTTTGTCTGAGTCAACAGCTGTATCTCATGAGTCACGAGGTCCTCGAGCTGAGCTCACCATGATGCATGCTGGTTTCGAGTGGAAATCATTCGTTCTTCGCTTTGGCCTGGCTGGTCAGATGTCATAACAAAAAGAGAACACATTCTGTTGGCTTACGGCTCACCCCAATAATCATATCCATATGGACAGTGCTCATGTTCGTTACACAAGCAGTGAGTTCAGTGTTCACCCTCCCTCACTGTCATAACGAAACTATGCTTGTTAGAAAGTGGCCAGTGTGCAGAGTGACGCAATGTGGTACATCCTGTATTTTAGACGCTGCGGCTCTTTATTTGAGATTTTGTGAGTCATTTAGGGCAGAGGTATCAAAATGCACCGAGATTTATCCCCTGGCTCCCTATATGAGAGGAAGAAATAATGACTTCAGCAGAAGGCCTTAACCACAAGGTTTAAGAAAGAGATATAATAAAAGTTTATGAGCTTTACTACACTGGATTTTCTGTGATGAATTTCTGCACAATTCATTCATACATTTAATTTTGAAACCGGATGCTGCATTTATTTAATCCAGTAGAACATAATATTTTGGAAATATTGTTCTATTTTAAAATAATTTTTAAATATTATAACAGTCATTTTATTCCTGTGATGGTAAAGCTGAATTTTGGCATCACTACTCCAGTCGTCACATAATCCTTCAGAAATCATTCTTATATCCTGATTTGATTCTCAAGAAACACTACACTCAATATTTTTGTGGGAACTGAGATCAATTCTGATTAACTGAATGCACCCTTGCTAAATTAAAGAATTACTTTCTTCTATTTTTCTTGTTCCAAGGCCCATATTTAAAATCATAAAGGGTTTTTTTTCATCCACCATGAGCGTCAAATTCAATTATTTTGTAATCTGCCCACAACCAAGAAAAGCCCACCCACAAAGTCAGCAAACTAACGAGGTTTGGATCTGTGTGGTTATGACACCCTACAGCTCACTGTGACACGCCACCTCTGCCCAGTCTGAAACACCGGCCACATTCAGTGACTAATGTCAAAATTGCTTTTTGTTATATAACTATAGATCATTTTATTAGCACACCATTAAAGTTTGTAGCTAAAGATATGGACTATAATGTATTGAAATTTTATTTTTAAAAAAAGTAGGCTTCTGAACATATATGCAGACAATCAACTTAACAAAACAGACAAAAGGACATTTTAACCAGTTCTACTGTTGCTAAAAAAATTTATTTTTGTGTCATATTGTTTTCCGGAGATGGAATTTATAATTCAGTTGTTGTTCAACTGTACGTATCTTTAAGTTACATTAAACACAAGAAATGTGATTGAACATTACTGTTTCATAATTCATAAAGACACAATTTATTTATTTACTTTCTTCACCATTTCAGCATCTAGGAGTATATTACATTGTGGGAACCAGTTGATCCATGCACAAGTTATTTTTTTTTTTTTTTCATCTGCTTTTTTCATTCTGTGGGTCCCAGCAGAAAACAACTGTTTTCCAAACAGGAACGTTCAGCTGCAGGCCCTGTTGTTTATAACTGGCTAATGTCTCCTTAGAAACAGACTTCATCAGAGTTGGGTAATATATGAAGGAAAAGACAAGTGAGAGTGATCAAATGTTTTGATAAATAAAGAAAACGATCTTCCAGATCCATAGGTCCACACAACTGCAATGAATAATCTACTGATCCGTGACAGCCTTTACTAAAGTTACCCAGAACACATCTGCAGTGTTTCCATTGTAAGACTGTTCCCAGAGAGATGATATAGTCATTTACACAATGACTGTAAGCAGTAAGTCACCTTACTACCAAGGATAGACGTTTTGCATAAACATTTTTCCTCTGTAAGTACATATTAAAATTCCATTTTCACTAACTGAAACAATATTGTCTACTTTGTTGACAAATGTAAAGGGAACGTCAATGCTGAATATCTAAAAGACATACAGGAGATTCAACAGCACCCTGATTTATATATAAAATATATCAATAAAAGATATCTTAGTATAAAGATATCAGTAAAAGAGTCACTTTTACAAAAAGATGGGGTTACACTCTTTAGAATAAAGCAGCTTGAAAGGTTCTTCACAGAAGAATCATTTTTGGTTCCACAAAGAACCATTCAGACTAAATGTTTTTTTGTTTCTTTTAAATCTTTGTAATACAGAAAGGTTCTTCAGATGTGTCTTCACAGAACCATTTAGACATAAATGACACTGCAAAGCACCTTTATTTATTTATTTTTAGAGTGTTTTGCTTTTGCTTTTGCTTTTCATGCTCACCAAAGATGCATTTATTTGATCATAAATGATGTAAAACATTACAACAGTTCAAAATACAACTTTATGAATATTGAAGAGGGAAAAAAAATGCATGGAAGAAATCTAACAAAAGAAAGCAGGTCAGACCGAAAACTTAAGAGTCCCTTCCAGATTTATGATTACAATAGCAGCATCACATCATCGTCCAATAAGGTTAAACTTGTCTGTCCTGTGCAATCAGCCTCAACACACTAATATAACAAGCACTCTTTATTAATTCAATCGGTTTAGCTTCACCACCTGCGCACAGGTCATGTTAGATTTAGCGTACCTTCGTCCAGCAGCCCAGTGATGAATCAGATCCAAATCATGGCAGGATTTGGCTAACGGAGCAAAAGAGCTCTCTTCCTCGTTTCTCCAGTTCCCTCTGACAAAGGAGTGAGCAAAGTGATAGAACCCCACCTGTTAGAGAAGACAGCGCTGACACACGCGTTACACACACACACACACACACACACACACACACACACACACACACATTAAACACATCCTACCGTTGAACGTGGATGACTCCACTCTAGAACAAATGTACATGTTGTTTTCTGCTTGAGACTTAATTGAGCTGTTAATTAAGACTCAAAGGAAAGTGTTTTTATTTCTGTGAATGACAGGATCGCATCATAATTTACAAAAATCATGTTTCTAGGGAATCACATCACATCCTAATCAATCCTTGTCTTGACTTTTCTCTTTTGTTAATAAACAGTACTAGATTATGAGAAAACAACTTAAGGTTAAGAGTTCATGGTACTATCAGTACAGTTCCACTACCATTTTTGACACTTTTTGTTACAGTAATAAAAAGCCGAACATATATTAAGAATGTTTTGATCAGAAACTGTGCCAAATGTTCATTTCGAGGAAAATCCCTAGGGTCTGCATTTCTGTGTGGAAATGTCCTCAAAGAGCAGAACTGCTGAATGTTGAAGATGTTGAAGTGATATTTAAACACATTTACAAGCATAGTCAGAATAGATTTCTACTCTATTACCAGCTCCGCCCACAATAACATGCAGGGGACTGATTTATAGTGAAACCCTACTGATTTAATAACACATACTGGGGTTGGACGTAATACTGTTAACACTTGAGAAACAGGTTAAGCTGCTCCCTTATTAAGGTGTTTGACCAGCATTTGCTTTTAACAGAGCTTCCCTTCTTAGTGGAGATCCCTAAAATGTTTCTACAATGGAATGTTGTCTATGAAACATCTGGATGTTGTAGGAGGGAATCTGCTTCTCTCTTCTTTCCAAAACGACCCTTTTATAGATTAATAGTTTTAGGGCAGATGTTGAAGTTCTTTTTCGCGTTCCTTCGCATTTTAACACTGGTGTCTGATTCACGTTAGAGCAGTTGCAGGTCTTTACTGGACGCTGGCTTCGTGAAGTTGTCTTTGGCTGGTTTTTGTGGAAATATGAATGTTTTTCTGGGAATATTAATGTTTGCTGTCACTTTGCAGCGGCAGGTCTGTGTTGTTTAGACACAGTCTTAGTATTTGTGGTTTCCTGTGATTCACTATTCTTCTCCGCCGATGAAGTCTTAAGTGCTCATAAATCGCAAAGACTGCTTTTTGGAAGTCTGAAAAATACATTTACTAACACTATTAAACAAAACTTCTACTAAATACTATTTGCTTATAAAAATGCAGATCTTATGCTGAAAGGCCTGCACATCCTGGATTTGCTGAGTTAGATGTGTTCCTAGATCAGGGTTTCTGCTTCTTTTCCCAGATCACATGTCTTACTTCACTTCACACATCTTGCTCATTTGAGCTGGATGAATATGCCTGTTGGATTTTGCAGTGCCTCCTCTTGTGGACACACGTGATATACATATTTAATATCTACAAAAGTGACTGTACAATGCTGAAATGCTGAACAAATGTATTTTACAACAGTTTATTATTTTGTAAAACATATTTAATGTGCCAATTTACGTACATGGTGTTCAGGTGTTAATAAAGACATTTATAAAGGTTTCTTTTTTAGCATTCAAAATGAGATTTTTTTAGGGTAAGATATCAAATCACCTTGCAACCACTTACCTTAAAAAATGTAGTATAATTGTTTTAATGTCGTCAAACACAATGCTCTGTTCCAGTAACAAAGCCAGCAAACTAACAAGCGTGGACGGCAAGGTCGTGACACCCAACAGCTCACTGTGACAAGCCACCTCTCCCAACTCTAAAACGTCATTTACATTTAGTGACTAATGTAAAAATTGCTATTACATAACTTTAGGCTAGACTATTTCATTACCATTGTCAAAGTTTACATTTCGTGTAGCATATTTCAGTCGTCATTTGTCATTGCTGCTGTTTTAAAACGCGGTGCTAAATGGTTTGGTTCCTCACACACCATCAGTATTAATTGATCTATTTTATGAATTTAAACAGCTGAAGATCTGGAATGTAGTCTTCTAGGCGTATGCAAACATACAAGTTTTGATGACTACTAATACATATATTGCTGTGTAATAAGAATACAGTTACTCCGCCTCTTGTTTGAGGTATTTTGCTGATATATTAAGTATAATTATTTCCTGGAAAGACCTTATATGGGCAATGATGTAACGGTTTGCTTGTTTTTTGCTGACAAAGTCACAGAATAAAAATAGTAGCAATAGCAACTTTATATTATGCAGGATGTTTTTGCACTTGCAATATTAAAGTTAATCTATTTTAAACCGAACAAAAGGTGATAAAATTCAAAGAATTCATTTAGGTAATTAATAATTCCAGACTTGATCTACTTGATCTAGGTACATTTAAAATGTAAACGTTAGGTTACATACAACTCAATAAATATGATTCAACATTTACTGTTTTATGATTCATCTGAATAAAACAGACATGATTATATTAAGAAAACACATTCGATAAAGTTCTTCTATCTTGAAAACCACAGAATAATTAAAAAAATATAATTATGAGTTCAAAGACGATGTGAAGATGTAGTGAAATATACAAAAAAAAAAAAAAAAAAAAAAAAAAAACACTGCAGATTTAGTTTTCGCATACACATTCATTGGCTCTCTTCACAGTAGACAACTTTGTTTTCCAAACGGGAGCGTTCAGCTGCAAACACTAGTTTGTGACTTGCTAACGTCTCCATAGGGCCTGACCTAATCCGAGACGGGTCCTCGTGCTGTATCGAGCAAGACAGAGGAAAGAGGCCTTAGGAGTGACATTACAGGACAAACTAAGAGAAAACCTCTTCTAGATCCTTACCTTCACAGCTGCGATGAAGGAGTCGATAAGGTGATAATCAGCTGCCCCGTGACCGCCAGTACCAAATTTACCTGGAACTCTCATATCTGCAGTGTATTTTGTGGTCTTTCTGGTAAGGAAGTCGAACACTTTGATTTCATATCCATCGTAGGACAGTTCCCCCTTGTTAGAGAATAAGCCAAAATGTGTTAAACCCTTCACGGGTCATCAAAAGAGCTGAAATGTTTGCACGATGAACATGACGTCCCACCTTACTACCATGGATCGAAGTTTTGCGTAGACATATTTCCTCTGTAAATGCTACCATAGTGAAAGCAGCAGTCAAGCCTCCCTCAAATTCCATGTTCACCACCTGCAACAAATCAGTAATAAAACCACGCATTCTACTTTGTTGTCAAAAGTAAAGAGAGCATCATTGCTGATTATCTGAGAGACGAGTATAAAGGAGATTCTCCAACCTGATTGGAGCACACGTCATTGTCACACTCGTACACACAGCGGCCGTAAGGTCCTGTTCTGAGCGCTTCACTCACAGACTCGATGTCAGGAACTGAGCTGGAGCAAATCACTGACACTGGCCAGCCAACAGCACCCTGATTTATGATGATAAATAAAATGTCACCCATAAAAGATATGCTCTTTTTGTGCCATATACATCATATGATTATAAACTTCACTGAGCAGAGCAAAGAATGTAATTATGTGTCACTTTTGGGGGGTTTTAAGATGTTTTTGAAAGAAGCTTTTCCAAGCATGCAGCTATTTAAATAAAAATACAGTAAAACGGCAATATTGTGAAATATTATTACAATTTAAAATAACCGTTTTCGATTTGAATATATTTTAAAATGCCATTTATTCCTGTGATGCAAAGCTACATTTTCAGCCTCATTGCTCCAGTCTTAAGTGTCACACGATCCTTCAGAAATCAAGCAACTTACAACTGAGGAAGAGCGAAAGGCAAATAGACTCAAGAAGTGCTTGCAACACAAAGTTTCTAGTATTGTTGAAGGTAAATAGTATCTAGACATGGAGAGGTTAAGTGGTCACGTGGTGACACTTTACGGATCAATTTAATCTATCCCTGCTGAAAAATATAGACGTTTCTTTTTAAAAAATCTTACTGCCCCCAAACTTGTGAACCGTAGTGTACATGAATACATTACTCTTTTCACTTGATCCAAATAGATTTTCTTTGCAGAGTACGCACAATCTCCCTCTACAGGACAGTCCAAACAGCGATCTGCAGCATTCGCTGGCTAGGAAAATTGAGATTTTCTTTTTTTTTGCCATTCATTTCATTTTCTACTTAATATTAAAAAATAATAATTCATAATAATAAAAAAATACCAACCTTGTTCTTTTTTGTGAAGTGGCTAAGAGACCCAAATGACGAAACTTTAACACACCTGACAAAAGATTTAATTAAATTTTAGTATTACAAGTACTAATACACAAAGAAGCTAAAAATGTGATACAGAAGTTAATGTGTTTCACTCATTCCTTTTGTTAATTCACCATCACATCTCTTCAGCCCAGCTACACCACATGTGCATGTTACTGTCAATACGATACATGTTACACTTCAGTACCTTCGTCCAGCAGCCCAGTGATGAATCAGATCCAAATCATGGCAGGATTTGGCTAACAGAGCAAAAGAGCTCTCTTCCTCGTTTCTCCAGTTCCCTCTGACAAAGGAGTGAGCAAAGTGATAGAACCCCACCTGTTAGAGAAGACAGCGCTGACACACGCGTTACACACACACACACACACACACACACACACACACACACACACACACACACACACACACATTAAACACATCCTACCGGCTCCAGATGTTGAATGTGGATGACGTCCCCGATCACTCCACTGTCAATCAGCCCCTGAATTGTTAAAAAAGGATATGTTGTTTTCTGCTTGAGACTTGGATAGTTATTTATTAGGACTCACAAGGAAGTGTAAGTACTTTAATTCTGTGGATGACAGGATCGTATCGGAGAACGTGACACACTGCGAGCATGACGCCACTCTGAATGCACGCCTCTACAATCTCTGTGCAGTCCTCCTCGGTAACCTTACAAAGCATTAAAATATAAAAAAATAATATAATAATAAATAAAACAACTATAAAATTACATCATACACAAATGTTTGTGGCTCGACGGCACAGAAGAGTAAAAAGTAGTAGTTTGTGTACTTTTTGTATTTGTAGTGGTTTCGTGGTTTTGAAAAAGTGTACTATTTTTAAGTTTAAAATGTATTAACTTAAAAATATTATGTTGTATAACGAACATATTTGTCTTACATTTCTACCAAAAAAAGTTTTAATATATATTTTATGTATAATAAATAATTTTATGTACAGTTATGTCCATTTATATTTGCTATATTATATTTTGCTGACCAAAACATGTTCCAAGTTACAGTTATATAATGAGTACGGGCTTATAATGAACAATCTTTAATTCACATCGCAATTGGAGAAAAGGATAAGGAATTGCAACTCTTGTACCACCCCCTTTTCAATGGATCATATGTAATTGGACAGTTGGCCAAAACCATTGCAGGGACATGCGTGGGCTATTTCTTCATTACTCCTCCATTAATTAGGCAGGTGAAAGGTCTGGAGCTGATTCCTAGTGGGCCATTGGAAGCTGTTGCTGTGAACCCACGACATGCAGCCAATGGTGCTCTCCGTGCAAGTCAAATAGACAATTGTTAGGCTTCAGAATTAAAACAAATCTATCAGAGAGATGGTAGGAACATTAGGAGCTGCCAAACCAACCGTTTGGTACATTCTTAGAAAAAAAAGAAAATGTATTGGACAGTGCTTCATAGTACAAGTGGACAATGACCTACAAAAGCAACCCAGGAGTTTCTGAAGATAAAAAGTGGACAATGTCCAAGTCAATCTCTTAATCTTTACATTTAGCATGGATTTCACTTGTTAAAAACAAAACTACAGACAGAAAGACCCACAAATAAAATAACTGAAGTTGGCCTGGCAAAGCATCACAGAGGAGGAAACCCAGTCTCTGGTGAAGTCCATGAGACTTAAAACAGGCATTACCTGCAAAGGATCCTCAACTAAATATTTAACAAAAAAAACAAGAAAATCTTTTCATGATTATATTTATTTGTCCAATTACATCTGAGCCTCTGAAAATGGGACTGTGCAAAAAAAATGGTTGCAATTCCTTTTCCTTTTTATGTTATATTTTTTATAACGCCTTTGAATAAAAGCTTTCTGTCTGCAGTTCAATTTCATCTTAATTACATACAGAGCCAAATATATGATACCTTTTTTGCCCTTTAAATTTTCATTTACAAATAAAAAATGTGCTCATTATAGAAGAGGAGCCTATAAATCATGTATGCATGAACTGCATTTTTTTCTTTTTTGTAGAGCCCAACAAAAGCATCATATCATGGAGCCTTCCGGCAAACACTTACAGCCATTGGTTTTTCCAGCAGTACATGGTAGCCTTTCTTAGCTAAAGCCACAGCAGGGTCCTGGAGAGCAATAAAACTGTTGGACACTGAACCCATTCAAAGCAGACAACTTAAAGTGCAAGCCATTAATCATTAAAAAAAAGCTAAGCACACCATGCTAAACAACAGAACTCAATCATGTGAACACTGACCACACAAACCACACACCTTATGAAGACGATCAGGAGTGCAGATTAAAACCGCATCTGCAAATTTCTCCCGCTCTGCTATGCAATGCCAATCTATGTGAACAAAAAAATCAAGGCATTTGAAAAAAACAGAACAGTTATAATAATATTACTGTATCAAAAAGATGGACATACCACTGAAAGTGTTCTCATCGGATACTTTGTGATGTGCCTGAAGTTTCTTTCGAGCGAAATCCCTAGGGTCAGCAATTCCCACTACCTGTGATTAATGCAAGGATATGTTTATTTACATGGCTGACTATTGCAGTGATATTAAAACATAAGTCATACCCGCATGCGGTCAGGAAAAATCACAGCATAGCCAGAATAGTTTTCCCCTCTGTTACCAGCTCCAACCACGATAACATCCACAGGCGATGACATTATAGCGGATTCCTGCTGATTAAACAACACACACACACACCTTTGAGCGTTTCTTACTACAAATGATCAATAAATACTAGATATACCTACCTAATTTGGGCTATTTCGTACATAGTCTAGCATCTCGCATATTACCTTGCAGAACAGAATGAGGATCTGTGAGGTTGAGACTTTGCTTTATAGGTGTGTCTTTAACTTGACAGGATAATAAAGGTCAGTGTGACTCTGGGATGGGTTAGATACTGCTTACTAGAATGCAGTGCATTTTAAGGCATTTATAAGCACTGATGATAAACCATATCTCATCTAAATACATTACAGCGAACTTTCTTTTGTAAGCAGGTCAAACGCAGTGAGACTTTACGTGGAGAAATCAAGGACGGTGTCGTGCGTTCTCAAGCGTTACCTTAAACATTAACGAAATCCCAGTGCGCTTTAAACTACACGATAACTAATCTTGGTCCTGAAAACGGTTAGGACCCTATAAGTGCTTGAGTACGTGTATACACACAGGTTTTTACTCGTGAGAAGGCTACACGAAAGACGCAGAGCTCGGTTCATTCACTGTTTTGTTAATTACTTCCTTGTTTACCCCTGAGCGATGACGTGCGCATTACGCGAGAGCAAACCGGACGCGACCGTTGCTGACGTCACGTCGTCCGAAAGCCGCGTACATTTTCTTCCAAGAAACACATGCGATTTTTAACATCCTCTGAGAGCATCCTGGACTAAAATGACAAAGAAACTACGTAAAGCAAAAACGCAAAAACGTATTGGGATAAAGAAATCTCTGTGAACTCTTGATGTTTATAAAACGTATAATTTCAATGATATTTGCAGGTTTGATTAAAGATATATATCTATATAATATATATATATTTATATATATATATATATATTTCATATGATATATATATATATTATATATATATATATATATATATATATATATACATATTGTGTCTGTGTTTTATATGTGTTTGCTTCTTTTCCCACGTGCTTCTATATTTGGGTTTAAGTACTCTTCAGGAAATACAAACCTGAGATTAAGAGTATGGCACTTCTCCCTCTTGTGGACTCAAGTGGTTAATACAACTTCAAGAATTAAATCTGCAGTGATGTAGAACTTTTCATTTCATTTCAAGTTAATTTAATTTAAAACACACACATACATACTCAAAATGTGCAAATTGTTGCAAAAACTGCAAGTTTAGTTTGTACGCCCTGTGAAACATTGGATTTTTTCCACTCAGCTCTCATCTTTTCACAACTCACCCACAGATGTCACCTTTGCAGCCACATCATACAGCCTGCTGTGTTGGAGGGCATTGTTCTAGAAAATGTAGAGAGAGGTGACAGACTGTTGTGGTGTGGATTTTCTTCTAAGTCGCACAAGAAAGAAAGTGACAGTTACTTAACTTAAAACTTTGTCTTTGAAGACTGGAAGGTCTTACGAACATCCTAACAAAAACAAAATATCACCCTGTGTCCTCTCCTCAAATCAGAAAACTGCTGAAGAACCTAAACCCACTAAGCACAACTAGTTTCCAATGGAGATAACATCACACTGTTATAAATTATTTATTTTATTTTATTTTAAAACTCTGGCATGACCAGTAATGTCTTGCAGAGTCATTTCTGGACATAATTTGTTTCAATAAACCCAAAAAGACACTGACTAGAACCAATAAATGATTTTCAAACACTTTCAAATATGACTGTTTCTTTCATGTCTTATATTAAAAACTATACTACATTTGTTACAAGATTATATAATTTATGACAACAACAACTTAATACCAACAAGTCTGGCAGCATAATTACATCTAAATTCAAAACGAAACATTTTACACACAAAAAAATCTAAACACACTACGATTGAGAATTTAAATATCAATTTTTCATGCATTTGAAAGACGTTTCTTATGCTCGCCAAGGCTGCTAATATTAAAGAAAAAAAATATATATCCATTTTTTATTTTAATATATTTTAAAATGTAATTTCTTCCTGTGTTAGCAAAGCTGAATTTTGTACATGTCAAACAAGCCTACTTCAAATATTAAATTTGACAAAACCTATTGTAGATTAAAACAAAGTACTTAAAAAATGACTATTACATAAAGATCAATTGTAAGAGACTTACACAATAACTTACAGAAATATTAGCAAATTTATAATTAGAAATTCTTGCCATTATATTTCCCTGATTAAACATATATAAATAAACACATATACCTTTTTGCCATCATTTAATCTTGTGTATGTTTCATCTCTAGTGTACAGTACATGGACCAGAGACTTCTCGTTTTATTCTAGCCTTCAGTCTGCGCAATTCTGTATGGCCGCTGTCCACTCTAAGCCCGGTCTCTGTCAGAAGCCAAGCTTTGTCGAGTTTCTGTTGCCCATAGTTCTGCAGGGCAAAGCGCAGAAACAATTCAGCAAGGCATTGGGTTCCCAGACCAGTCTCCACGCACAGCAGAGCCTGTTCCTCGTGCAGCTCCAAGGCTTGAAAGTAGTCCTGTAACCCAGACTCTTCATGGGAACACAGCAACAGGCTACGGCCTCTGCGGCAGTGGTCCTCCGCCCAGACCCTTTGCTCCTCTCTGCCGTCTGCGCTGTGGCCCTGGATGACCTTATTCAGATCAGACACCGCCCTCTCATGGAGCCCCAGGTGGGCCAGACAGGCTGCACGCTGCCGGAGGTACTGAAGCTTCATCTCACTGACCGCTCGCACAGCTAGTGTAAGGAGGGCTAAAGCTTGCTCCCACTGACCAGTTTCAGAAACGCTGCTGGCCTGCTGAGAGGCTGCCTGGAAGCACAAGATCGCTTTATTTGCCTTGAGCAATGAGCAAAATCAATACAAACTAGAAGCAGAACAGCAATTGTACAAGGGCTGAATGGATAAAAAATTCACAATCACATAAACACACGTACCATACATTACCAAAGAAAGTACCTGTGCTAGGTGTTTCCTTTGAGCCGACTGTAGAAGAGTGATTAGAAAGTCTAGAGTTGCTGGTTCTTTCTCAGACACCACACTCAGATAGTTGGCTGCCACTTTGTAGTTCTGCTGCCAGGCCTTCACAACACCCCACCTGGCCTTAGCTGCGGCGTCTCGAGGCTCTTGACCGAACACCTGCTTCAGGTGCGCACCTGCAGCATTCACCTCCCCTTCACAAACATGAAAGTTTGATTTCACATAGACACGGCCCACACACTTGACTCCTGTATGCTTTATACTGTCCCTACCTTTGGCAAGTAGTGTATCTATGTATAGCAGGTGCCACCTGGGTTCCCTGCAGTCAGTGTTCATCAGCGCTCCACCAATCAGAAAGGCCTCTCGAAGGAGCTCCTCACGGCAGGGTACAGGGTTGGCCGACAGAGTCTCTGACAGGCTGCTACGACAGTGCTGACCCAACCATTCACTGACGAGCTTCCGCGCTTTGTCTTTAAGCGACAGCATGCTCTGAGTGACCTCCTCAGCTCCGCACTGAAGGGCAACCAGTATGTCCAGTGTGCATTCCTGATGAATTATTGATATTATAGTGTCGGTTTACAAGCATATAGGGGAAAAAAAAACTTTGAGTGTCTGTAATATCAACCACTGATGTTAAAGTATTGCTTATTTAGAGTTCTGTTTATGTTACTCACCAATTAAAAGGAAAAAATACTGGAAATGTGTAACACTAAACCAAGAATTCTCAGGTTATCTATGCCTTAACCTTATTACCATGTGCAATAAATTATGAAACCACCTGCAAAAACATGTTTTGATCAAATGAGGTGGCTTTTTGCTACCGCACCTTCTGCTGGTTCAGCATAAGAAAAGTGAATCCTCTTCCACACAAAGCCTGCACATGGTCTGGGCGCTCTTTAAGGATTGCGGTGAAGTCAAAGATAGCTGTTTTCCATTGGCCCAGCAAAGCATAACATCTCGCTCTCTCCAGCAGGGAATCTATTGCACCACCACCTACAAAATAATCAGTTAACTTGGTAGGAAATATAAAACAACAGTGTCCTGAATTACCTTTTTCTCTTTCTAATACGATTTATATTAAGCTGATCATATGAGTTAAAATTATAAAATCAACAGCAGAAGCAAGTATCTGAAATTTGCAGAAATAAAAAAGGAAACTGCTGTATTTTTAGTTAGATCAGTTAGATGGAATCAGCATTGTCATTTCCTGTTAGCATTTAGACTTTCCCTCTACATTTGTTTATGATAATCAGAAATATTTTGTAATGTCAATGTATATATTACTGTTTTGTATGTGCCTGAAAACAGGATGCCCTCTTTACCTGAAGCCATAATGGCAATGGACAAATAGGCCACAGCTTCCCTTATTGCACTTTCTGCTTGTTGGCCACAAAGTATACGTTTGGAAGCAGTGTGACAGTGTTTTTCTAGAAGGGCTCGGTCTTGTAAAGATGTTACAGATAAAAGGGGCCTCAGACAGCTAGTGTCTCCTGAATTGATCAGCTTCTTCAGTAGCTGTAAAACAAGAAATTACAAAAATGAATGTAGGCTATTTTGTCATGGATAGACATTTTTATGCGATTTAATTAAGGTGAACTGTATAAGAAATATAATTCAGCACCTGATAGGCATCATAGAGGAAGCCTCGATGCAGTTGCAGTATTGCAAGGCGTGCAAGAATCGGTGGCCGTGGGGCTGTGTGCTCAATGTTCAGAAGAAGACGATAAGCCTCTTCAACACGACCCAACTGGTATAGAGCATCTGCTGTGAGAATCTGGGGTCCATCGGCCCTGGGTTGTAACTCCATTAGAAGAAGAGCAAGCGTGTGCACACCAACAGCAGACCTATAAGGAAGCATAGGAGACTGAATAAGTGCTGTCCAGTTACTCACGTAGGGCTAAACTACTGCAGAGCTCAGCTACAACCTTAATAAAATGCATCTGAATCAAGTCCAACCCAAATGTTTAATGGGACAATTGTTACTATCTGTTTATATTAGATTTTATCCGGCTGGTCATTTTTATGCATTCATTATCCAACAAAGTTACAACATTAACCAAAAATTTTTTTTATTTTAAAGTTGTATCTGTTAACATTAGTTAATGCACTAAAAATGAGTAAGGTATAAATAATATACTATTATCTATTTATATGCAAAAAGTACAGTACATTTTCAGGGCTCAGTGTTTTTTTATTTTCTGTAATAAAGTTCAACATTATTTTATGAGTGTTATGTTATTGTTTTATTTTTAATCCCCTTCAGGTGTTTATTCACCCTTGAATTAAACTAGAAATGAACCAATAATAAAATTATAACCCCTTACTAATAGACGGATTCCCATGTCATTGCTGATCAGGGAACAATATTACAATTCTATACTTTTTAATCTAACAGAGAAGCAAAATCTGTGATTTTAAATTTTACAGAGTAAATTTAGGCATGACAGCATTTCAATTTAAAGAATGAAAAATGGATATAAATTTTTATATTTGGTAAAGATTATATTTAACACTCAAACTACAAAACGTAAAGTTACAATGGGAGATTAACTATTTCTGGTTCTTCAGAGAACCTTTCCATGAAAATATAGAATAATTATGAAGAACATTTTAATCATCTGAATAAACTTTTTCTACTATAACAAACCTGTCGTGCAATCAGATGTTAAAGGTCCATGAAACCATCAATGTCAAAAAATAACTGTTATATTTAAGAGTTTATTGTAATCCATAACAATACCGATATATTGTGCATCCCAAAAGATATGCCACGACAAATAAGCTTCAGCCCAAATGAGAAAGACAAGCAAATGTACCTCTGTTTGATGTTGGTGTGACCCTCCTCATGCTCTTGTTGAACACTAGGATTTGTCTCAGCTCTTTGCTCTTCGGTCCCCTCAAGCATGACTCTTCCCTGTTCCAGCAACACGGTGCACAGCAACCCACGGTAATTCCAAGGCACCAGGCACCTAACAGTTACAGAAGCATCCTGAAGCTGTAATTGGCTTGCTGTGCTGTAATCTAGAGCAGTAAGGTAGTGTGAGCCGGTCATCATACGCAGGATACCCCTTCCACAGAGAGCACGGACACAGCTGGGTGGGTGAGGAGTACTATGCTCAATCACCGCTTGGAAATCCTCCAGAGCACCTTTATGGTCTTCGGTGAAGAGTCGGGAATACCCTCTGAGCACTTGCACGGTGTTCTGGTAGCTCTGCTGGGATGGAGCTGCAGCGGCGAGCTGGCTACTTATGGAAAGAGCTTCTCTATGTTCTCCACGCAGGAGGAGGCAGTCTGCCAGACGCACCCGCAGTTCCCTGCCTCCTCCGTCCGACTCCAGGTGGCATAGAGCTCGCAGCTGAGCGATAACGGGATCCAACAGCTCCACTCCTTTTGAAGACCTGAGGTCAGGCCTCATAAGAACGGCCTCTCTGAACTCCGAGACACCCTTCTCGGCCTGTTGACGCAGCTGGATGCGAGCAGCTAATCCTACTCCGGTGTCCGAGAAAAGACTCTGGAATTGCTGTCTTGCTGTGGCTGGATGAAGCGCAAAGCCGTCACCTAGATCTTTGCAGACTTCTCTTGCTCGCCCTCCTGCGGAAAAATAAGCAGCTGCTCTGCCCACAAGTAAACAAGCTCTTTTCTCTGGCGCCATTGCGCGTTCAGTCTGTGATTCACCTACTTTAAGAGCCAGCGACAAAGCTTCTGTGCTTTCTGTGAACTTTCCGGATGAAAACAAAACTGCTGCTTGCAGCTCTCGTACTTGGATGTCATCTGGTGAAATGGCAAGTAAAAACTCAACAGCTTTAGGAACATCGATGTCTTCACTTGCTTGTGTAGAACTCTGCCCCTTAGTATGGAGAATGGAATATCTTGGAGATATATGCTGGTAAAAAGTTTTAACTAATAGCTTCACATACTGAAATTGCCTTTCTTTAACTAGTCTAATAGTTTCTGATTTATTCCCACGAAAGGCCTGCAGATAAAGCTGAGGAACCTTAGGATTTTGCGAGTCGGAGAGTAAGCAGGCCAGAGCTCTAGTTAGCTCCAGAATTAATCTTGTGCGACCCTCAGGTTGAGGCATTTGTTTTCCCTCTAGAAGAGCAGAACACCGTGCAAAGATCTCATCTGAGGCATGACCTGTACCTTGAAGGAAAGTCTCCATTTTATAAAGAGAAGCAGACACATTATTGGGGCATAATGTAGACAGAAACACAGCAACAAGTCCTTTACTCAGGCCCTCAATAGAATTGTGTGAAACTCCGTCAAGCCAGGCCTCCAGCATTGAGATCACCTCCTCTAAATGTCCTGCGTTAAGCCCACGCATGTGTCCTACAGTGGAACCCGCATTATTTCCAAAAGCATGCGTGTACAGAGCTGCAGCTCTGCCAGCGTCCCCAGAGAGCAATATTTTGTCGCCCTCTCTGCACAGTTCAGCTGCTCCTTTATGTTTGCCATTCATCTCCCTTCTGTGTAATTCTATTTAGATTTGGATAACATTGCCTTCACGAGGGTCTTCGATGACCTTTAAAAGTATTGAAAACCACATCATTAAAAAGCATAATATATCTTGCTCTCAATAACATGCAGTGAATGTGTTAAATTGCATAAATGACCCTATGTAGCAAGGTGTTTAAAAATGTCTTCCTTTAATCTAACTAGTTTATTTTTAAAGTAGAGTGATTTTCTATTTCACCAGTAAATATTCATTGGACACTAGTACTTATTAGAGTAATGTGTAGCATAGGGCCTCAGTCTATTTGTAACTAATAACTAATCATTATGTCCTTGTTTCCAAGTAGCTATTCCAGCATTACTAATACTTTTTTTTATTTAGCACTTTATTTTACAGTCATGTTCTTCGTGTACATACTATGTACTTATTGTAGTAATTACAATAACTAGGTAATAACTAGGAACTAACCCTCAACCTATACCCCAAAGCCTGTTTGGACAGTGACTAGCAGCAAACTAGTAAATCAGCATTAGTTATTAAATTAATATAGATACTAGTCACTGCTGGAAGTAGTAGGCTGTCTAATTAATAATGTTTATTTTTTATTTTTATTATTCATATTGAAAAAGGTCAGCGATGGGTTATATTTAAGTAGCATAATTAATTACAAGCAACAGTTACTACAGTAGTCCGATCTAAGCAATAAATGGCAGAACCTATCCCTGCAGACACCAATTTAAAACAGATTACTGTAGAGCAAGACATTATGCCGTCCAATAATACATCGTTCACACCTCTTGATAATAGTTTCCTCACCTGTGTGTTTGAGGGTGCAGTCCACGCACTTTCGGTCGACTTCTGTCTTAAACGAGTTAAACATTCTGTTGTGAGATGTACCGCATATTCCGCATTTAGATGGACCACGGATCAATGTTGCTACTTTTTACAGCTGTCAAAAGACGCGGCTATCTGTTAGAGAAAAACTTAGTCCCCCAAAAAAGAGCCTCCAGCCGAAACTCAATATGCCGACCCCATAAGTGAAAGACGATAGGAAGACGAAACATAAAAAGAAAACACTTTAACATTAATACTTAAGGCAACGTTTAAGTCGTTAAAAGGTAATATTAGCAAAGTTACTGTGGCCACGTACTTGTTCTCTCGTAAATATGCTAATTATTATGTCTAAGATACACAGCGCGTCTGTCTTCATTCAAAACTCGTAAGAAAAAAAGAATAAAGTAAATAATAAAGTGGCCATGGTCTTCATTCAGTCACCTGTCGAGAGACTTTGTTACATCCAAATTCCAAAAACTAGGCGAACATTCGCTTCCCTCAGCATGTGTTCACTGGTTGCTATGGAAACGACCAACTCCCCTAACAATGTTGTGTTCTCAGAACATTTTCCAAACGTTTTAGTTTCTTAACTATTACGTTACAGAAACTTTATTTCCGAAAACCCAGAGAATGTTTATATAAGTACCTAGTTAAATGTAAACAAAAAAGTTACACGTAAATAATATTCTCTTATTATTATATGCCTGCAGTGGCGTTTTCTCGGTAATGTTGCTTTTATTTACGTTGTTTACTGAATGTATCCCTGTGAGGGAGCTACAATGTCCATAAAAGTATTTTTTTCAAATATATAGTCTAATTTTAAATAAAGTTAAAGAGAACTGGACAAAAACACAGTCAAGCGCTAATAAAAGAGTCAGATAGTTTAATATAAAGCTAATTTAAACTTACATTTCATATCAGTTTTCTCTGTTTGAATGGGTATTTTTGGAGCGGAAGATGTAAAGTATTAGAATTAGCAAAGGAAATTTTTGGGGTGGGAATTATAGTTCACATTTCCCAGTGAACAGGGGCTACTGTATGTTTCTTCGAACTGACAATATACAGCCTAGCAAATAGGTTATGGTTATATACAGGTCTGGAAAAATGAAATAAAAAAAGTGAAACTGCTTTTGATCTTCGGTGTGGTTTAAGCAGAAGTCAGATGAACCTGGGGGAACCAGATGAAAGGGGAATTTCCTTCTGCATCGTTCAGAGGCCACAGCAAGTGTTTGCTGACATTAACTAAACTTAATGTCAGAACTTTTCTCTGTTCACGGCAAGGACACTTTCTTCGGTCACATTTTCCATTTTAGAACTACATGTTGCTGTCTAGATCTGAGAAAGACACATTCCACACATTCATTATTTATTTATTTATTTTATTAAGAAAAGTAACAAATGTATACTGGCGTGACAATGCGAGTATGAAATAGCACTTTCACACATGTACAATAAAACTGAGAACTTAATAACACAAACAAGCAGCTAAGTTTTTCCCGAAAACTACTAGTTGATGGATGCTGAAACTGAAACAAAATTTCATCAATTATCATTTAAATATTCACATTTGTACAAGTATAGTGACACAAGGCTGCTTCATATAACCAAAAATAAGAATTGTAATAAGTTAACCTATGGTATGCATAATAATCTGCACTACTTTTATGCTTAAATAAAGCAGTTTACAAAGGATATTTTTAACCACGACTGAGTGATTCCAGATCATCTTCTGTTGAGAGTTCCTGGTGATTGATTGTGAATGCAACTGCAGCTCACACACATGAGAAGACGCGGTCCAGACGAGTCGGTTTTACGCGCTTGCTTGCAATTGTTCTAGCTTCTCTTGCAGTTCCTGGGCGCAGCCTGATAGGTTCATGTAGTGTAATGCTGAATAGATATTCTCCATCGTCGCTCCACTGCTCTGGCTCCACAGACGTAGCATGTGATACTGCTTTTCTAGATAGGACGGGCCTGTTTCCAGTTCGATCCGTTCCATCTGATCATCTGACATAGAAAGCAGTCGCAAAAATTCCTTCCAGCGCGTGACAGGAATCGCTCGTATGACGGTGTAGAGCACTGGTGCCGGCCAGGACTCCTTCTGTAATGCCTGCATCACTGGGGGAAAGCAGATATGGCCTTTAGATGCAAAGGTTGAGAAAGCCCAAGCTCTCACACAGAGTAGGCCTATCAGTGCCAGATGATTGTAAGTTATATAGAAAAAGAACCAACGTGCATCATCAAAACGTTCATTACAATGTACGTATCAAGTCTAGTCACTGTCTACAGGCTACATTCTTAAAAAAAAGTTAGTGTTCAGGAAACTTTATGTAGAAAAAGTTAGAAAATCATCAGTACTTTATCTGTTTTTTTACTCATTGTTTTTCTCTAGGACTGTACAATTGATAAGCCAGTTGCACTTTGGTGAAACGAGACTGAGCGAATCCCCAGTGTGATATGAAAGAATCAAAGAAGTGCCTAATAAAAGCAAATATTATCGTGACAGCTAACACAAAAATTCCTCCTTTCTCATTTACTTGATTTACTTAAATATTCTATTTTTGACAACATACTTTCTGCTTTTAGTCAGCACTTTTTTCACAAATTTTTACACAACACAAAGGCTCCTACCACACAGAGGAAGCAACTAAACGCATGTGAGTTATTAGAAGTTACTATCTGATTAAACAGTTCTCAGAAGTTTTCAGACTTTGTAATGTAAACCTGAAGACTAGCTGATCACAATCAGTTTCACATATACGCCTACGTGTTTGGCAGAAGGATGAGACAAACAGTTGAAAAGTTGAAATATTTAAAAAAGCGATCACAAAACTTGAACTGTTTGACTAACAACTTTGCATATGAAATGAGCAAATCTTTTACTGCATTTCTACTATAACAGCCGCCAAGCTTAACTACTCCTGTGTCGATTAAATGAATGAATGAGCGAATGAATGAGGCATTTATATAGCGCTTTATTGTGTATCGCTATACACCCAAAATGCTTTACAATCATGTGTCTCCTGCAATCTCACCAATACTACTATAATGGAAGTTTTGGTCAAAATGCAAAAATCACTGATAATTACTATATAGTAGGTGAATAAACCAAGAATAATAGGTCGGAATTCACAGTACTCAAAAATTCCCCTGATGACCTACAACTTCTGACGTGACTCTGAAGTGTGCATATGACGGACTATCCCATGAGGTCACAGGAGAGGATTTATGGATGGCATTGACGTGATTTGATAACTGCAGTACGTCCCAAACACATTCATACTATAAAGAATGCAATCTTTTTGTGGGAGCAAAGTAACTACTTATTCAAGAAAGTGCCCACTTAAGATGCAAGTATGCGATTTCATACGCAGCCCAGTTCCACGCACACTCTCACGGCTAATATTGCATACAACCAACCCGTTGCACGTTGGAGGTGGATTCGATCAGAACCACAGTACAAGCCTCTTCGTATATGCTTGTAAATGCAATGAAATGTGAAGGACGTTAGCTGTGATAAGATGATTCACAGGTTTGCTTAAACAACGACAGAACGCACGTCTACGTCTTTAACGGAGAGCGGTCCATTAAAGAGGCAATTGCGAGAAAGTCTTTGGGAGAAAATCCTGCTCTTCTGCTACATACACAAAAAAATCTTTGCAAAAAGAGTGCATACTTTTAGGGGATAGCATAAGTAGGCAAATTGGGACAATAAAATATACATCATACATGACGATGACGCATGTTATACAAAATTGAAAGAGTTAGTTTTGAGTTTAATGTTGCAGTTTTGACTGCAGAGTAATTTCTTATTGATTCTCTACGTTAGGACAGTTTTTATGTTTTATAAAATTACATTTTGGGTTTCCGTTTGCTATCAGGGGCCCCATGATGCTCTGTAAATCTCCGCTGAGAACGCCGGGTGCGTAGCTGCTCACTGGTAAACCTTTATAAGTGGCTCCATTTCTTTCCTTTAAAGACAAACAAATGCTTATCAAGGCAATGCTCGTCACATAAATGTCATAAAACATTTCCACCTTGTTATTTAATTGTACTTAACGGAACATTTTTAATAAAAAAAAATACAAACCATTGGCGTGGGAATGCTGATTACATTATTAGGGTCATCTGCTGAAGCAAAGACAAAATTCACTTATCTTTAATATCGCAACATGCAGATTTTCTATTTAGGACGTTTTTCAAACCACAGAATTAACATTGTTAAGCTGCTTCACGGCCACTTTTAAGGTATAACGAGCTTTATTAATCTAAATCAAGTAGATGTGAGTGTATATGAACCTGGTGGAATCTGAATGGGTGGATGCTTGCCAACATGCCAGATTCTGGCTTGGCAGCAAAGCCATCGCCGTCTGCAGAACCAGATGAGAAGAAACGAGAGTAGACCACCTAAAAAGGTCACAGTGACCAGTACCACCAGCAACAGCGGGTATGGTTCTGAGAAAAGAGACAATGTATCACACAAAATCGTCTTACTTTGAAAGCTTTGCATACGGGTCAAAGACGTCAAGATGTCTGCGTCAAAATAAATTTACAAAAGTGATTTTATGTCCATAGGAAGCACTTTAAATGCAAGTAAAGTAAATGTCGACTTTTAAGGCTTTTGAAGATTTAAAATTTGGTTCAAATAATGTTACACTGCCATTCAGTGTGATACAATATATGTAAAAAAGTAAACGACATGCTTATTCTGACATATTAAAATAAATAAAAGAGACCAAATTCAGATTTACTGTGTATTAAATTAGTCCAAAAATATTACTGACAAATATGGAAAAACATAGGATTGTGGCAAATTATAAAAATTTAAAATTACAACTTATTAGTATTTGTGAAAGTAATCAGTCTTAATAAATAAATAAATGGATTTTTTTTGTAAATATGTATGACAAAACTGTTGAATGACGAAAGTAGTGGGTGTTTTCTGTAATATCAGGGAAAAATTAAACTTAACAGAACAGGGTTGGAAAAACAACCATTTAAAGCAGTATTACTCTTATTGTATTCATGCTTTAAACCCTTTTTCGTCTTTGACTCATATACAGTATATATTTCTTAATATACATGTAAGGATGTTGTGATACCTTGTGTTATAGATGAACAAAATGATTTGCAGGATTCATTCTTGCACTTATACCTGCAACAAATTACATTAAGCAATAGGGCATTTATGACAAACAAATAACTATAACTTGACTACAAATGTATTTACCATGCAAACATTTTCATGAGTCAAAAAGAAAAAAAGATTCATCATATTCTTTGGTGTCCTGGAAATTGTGTTTCATTTCTAATAATGCTGGTGAACATCATTACAAACGCAGGAAATTCTGATGCGGATGCTAAACCTTATGCACAGGAAAACCACAACCCGTTAACCTACATGCTAAAAAAATATAAATCCTTCTTCTCCACAAATAAAGCACTCCCCCAAATATCCACCAAATATTCAGAAGATGCACAGAAAATGTGAATGTTAGACTCCGTACTTAACACAGCTTATGCACTGTCCACCTTCGGGAAAATATCCAGTCTCACACACTACTGCTGTGGTTTTAGCTGTTTTTTGGTTACAATTCTTTTTACATTTGAAACCTGAGTACAACATAAAGAGAAAAACACACTGTTCAGTTATGGTTTCCTAGCCACAAGATATTCAGCATATTTTTCTGCTTTTTTATTATTATTATTATTATTTAGAATTCTGTAAAAGGTATCACTTTTGTTCCTTGGAACTAAATGACCTTCATTTAACGGTAACTTACATGCCGCGCAGTTTTGGCAACTCTTACAGGGTTTACAGTGATTATTATTCTGGTAAAACCCAGATTTACAAATGCAGACTCTGTCCTGTGTTGCTGTACAGTTGACATTCTCTTCTTCATTAGCTGTAAAACCAGGAGTCTTACATTTAGAAAAAAGTCCACCTTAATACAGTTGTACCATTTTCAAATGCCTAAATTCCACAGGCATTAATTTGAATTTTTATATTTTGAGATTTTACTTACCGCTACCATCACATAATGTACATCTCAAACAAGATGTCAGATTATTTGGTAAATCCGTATAAAAACCGCTTCCACACATTTCACATAAGTCTTCTTTTACTCTGTAATATCCTGCAGGATGTATCACAATAGTTTTAATTTCTTTTCAGCAAATACGTTCCATAAAGGTCCATGTTTTATGGGTGTTTTTAGTATTTTTTTGATTTTAGTTAGTGGGAGGCATGTCTGTTTACCTGGTGAACATGATCCATCTGTCATGGGTGGAATTTCACTTTG